>NC_081559.1:64899552-64913822 GCF_022355385.1 Mustela nigripes | reverse complement strand
CTTTCTTCCCTTTCTTCCCTTTCTTCCTTCCTCCTTCCCTCCTAAGATTTTGTTTATTTGACACAGTGAAAGAGGGAACACAAGCAAGGGCAATGTGAGAGGGAGAAGTAGGCCTCCCGGCTGAGCAGGGAGCCTGATGTGGGGCCCAGTCCCAGGATCATCCCAGGACCATGCTCTGAGCTGAAAGCAGATGCCCAACTGACTGAGCTACCCAGGTGCCCCAATGTTTCTGTTTTTCTATAATAGATTCCCAAATACAGAGAGTATCAGTATTTGCATATCTATCCATCCTGAGGCTTACTGGCTTACACAAATACTTACTATTTATTTCTCTTAGTTCTGTGGGTTGGCTAGGAAGTTCTTAAGGCCTAGACCAGCTTACTCACATGTCGAGGATGTTGCAGTAAAAGCTCAGGTTGGTATCTTTCTGCAAGATAGTAGAAAAGGTGAACCTTAGTGTGTAAGCTCTTTTAAATCTCTTCTTAGGTCATGTTTGCTAAAAGCATTATTGGCCAAAGCAAATCATTTGGCCAAGCCCAGATTCAATGGATTGATGAAACAGACTCCATCTCTTGATGGGAGGAGCTATAAAATGTTCATGGTGTTTTTTCCTAAACTCAGACAGAGTGGTTTTAATGGCAATTTCCATGATTTTAAAGATATTGTGGAGATTTATTTCCTGGCTTATACTTAATGGAAAAGTCTTAACCTGGCTGCACTCAGTAAAGAAGCTTCTGGTTTTTGAGACATACACCTTGAACTAGTTTTTTTTTTTTCTTCTTCTATGACTGTACTCCATTACTCTGTCAACTGTGTGGACAAGTGACTGTCCTGTAAGGGAATACAACTTAAGACCTTGACTTCATCAATAGTGCACTCTGTAAATTATCTAGAAGTTGTTTAGAAGTAGCCATGATTAACATGTTTAATGTTATTCTCAATCTAGTCACTTGAGAATTCTTGACTTTTTCTATTATGTAGACAAAAAGATGGACTTATGATCTGATTTTTCAGTAAAGAGCACTTAAGATGGCTTATACTTGCACAGTTAAAATTTTAAAAGGAGTTGTATTTTAAAAATATGAGTTGAGCTTTTCATGCATAATAAAGAAGGAAGGCTTGAAGGCTGATAATTTCTGTGCCTCTACTACATGCTTTCTTGGGTTTTAGGTTTGGTAAAAGACACTCATACATTATAGGTACATCAGTCTTGTCCAGAGGTCACCATTCACTTAACAAAGTGTTTTTCTCTGTTTAGATGGGAATTTGTGTTCTCTGCTGAGCTGTGAGTACCAATGCCACATGTCACCAAATGGAGGAATGTGTTACTGTCCCCCAGGTTTTATCGTTGACCCGAATAATACCCGCAGCTGTGTTGGTAAGTGACAAGTGGCAGTGTCGAATGTTTTGTCACCGTGCTGTGGCACTGATGGCTTCTGTGATCTCTAATATCAAGGTGTTTGTGCTTGTGGATGGGAGTGGCAGTCATTATAACAAAGAGGGACATAGTCCCCATAGAAAACCTGGACAATATGAAGTTTTAAGTTGGAGAAACTTGCAAGGGGCACAAGGCAAAAAGAGTGGTTCTTTTGAGTGAGTTGACCAGCTCCATGGATACCTGTGTACAGCCTGATGAAGGAGGAAGTCTTTGATGTTTCCTTCTTAAGTGTTCGGAAGCAGGATTGGTGTGGCTCTACTGGTTTTTCAATATTGGAATACATCCATGTGGTTGGTAATAACTGCTGCCTGAACCCATCAGCTATCCTACCCTGCTCGCCTGGTCTCTTCTCCAGGGTGCTCCAACCTCCAACAAGCAACTAAAGAGTGGTTGCCTAAGAGGAAAGGATCATCAGCTCACTGCCCCGCTGACCATAGTGGCCAATCAGTGCCCATGCCATGCTGTTTGTTAATTCCCCTGATTTTGACCTCTACTTGAAGCTTCTTGAAGCTTTGTTCAAGGGCAAACACTATTAGTTTGGCTGGCATTGAATTGGATGCTGGTGTACCAAATAGTTCTTACATCTCTCTTATCTGAATTATAAGAATGATTTCTCCCACTAGGAAATTTTTGATTGTGATGTGAGCTGGCATTGTGGCCTTCTGTGATCAGGATGGGATCTTCTGATGGGAGAATTACTATGGCCAAGTATCAGTTTTTAGTTTTTTAGGATTTGAACAATGAGTTTTTAGTTCTCTTATTTCTTTTTCCTTCTTTCTGATTTTTTTAAGGGGTGGGGGAGGGGCAAAGGGAGAGGGACAGAGAGAATCTTAAGCAGACTCCATGCCTAGTGCCAGCTGGACATGGGGCTTGATCTCATGACCCTGAGGTCATGATCTGAGCTGAAATCAACAGTCAGACTCTAAACTGACTGAGCCACCCAGCTGCCCCTGCTTCTTTCTGATTTTTGATATGTAAACAATAAACCTATTAGTAGGAAGTGTCCAAAAGGGTTAAAAAAAAAAAAAAAACTTCATTTTTAAAAAAAAATATTTTGGTTATTTATTTGACAGAGATCACAGGTAGGCAGAGAGGCAGGCAGGGGGGGTGGGGTAGAGCAGTCTCCCTGCTGAGCAGAGCCCGATGGTGGGGCTCAATCCCAGGACCCTGAGATCATGACCTGAGCCCAAGGCAGAGGCTTAACCCACTGAATCACCCAGGTGCCCCGAGACAACTTTGTTTTTACTGGTGCTGTCAAAAAGGCATCTGGAAGGCAACTGTAATAATTCATTAAAACTAAATTTGGTAGGGGTACTTGGGTGGCTTAGGTGGTTGGTTAAGTGGTGAATTTGTGGTTTCACCTCAGGTCATGATCTTGGTTGTGGGATCAAGCCTCAGCAATGGGGCTCTGAGCTCAGTACAGAATCTGCTTGAGATAGAGAGAGATAAATTAATAAATAAATCCTTTAAAAAAAATTCAGTTTGGTAATCATCTGTGGATTTCCAAAAGATAGATGATTCAGATTTTTCCCAGGGTATTTGTGTTCTTTCGATATTCCTTAGAAATAAGCTATTCTTCAGGGCTTTCTGAACAAAAGCAGACATGGCATACATAATAAATAAATTCACAAAAGTGCTTCTTCTGAAGTAATTTCTAAAATATTAAAAAAACTTCGTCAACAATATTGAATTTGGATAAATCTAATGAAGTTATTCGGTCTTTAGTCTTAGCTCATGGCTTCCAACTTGATTATCAAATATCAAAAGCTATTCACAGCCAGAAGAAGGTTTCATGCCACAAATTAACTCTGCTTTACAAATTGGAACTTCTGAGAAAGTTTATTCCTCAGTGTATTGAGAACCATAATAATGGGGCTCATTATATGTCATATGCCAAGAAAAACGAGACTTTTATATCTAGTAAAGTAATCCAAGTGAGGTTGTCCTTGTGTTGGAAGGAGGCAGTTTCAGGTTTTTGGTATCCGGACCAAGCCCAAAGTTCTCTCAGGATCTGATTGCTCCTCTCAAGTAACAATACAGTTACTTTTTGGATGGAAGACATGTTACAAGACAAGACATGACTATGAGACACGACATGGGCTTTATGTAAGATACCCCAAGAGATTCTGAAGCCTCAGAGACAATTCTGAAATACTTAAGGAAGCCCCCCAATTTCTAATCATTTGAAAACTTTTGTAAATAAGAGTGTGACCTGCCACAGGCATTGAATGAAATCAGGACACTTTTTGTGTTTATTACTAATATCATCATTATCGTCACCATCATCACATTGGAGATGCATTTAAGTGATTTGAAAATACTTTTCACATGAATATCCTCAGTTGTTAGGCTGTATTCTGACGCCAGGACCTCTGCCTGTGCTGCCCCGCATTGCTGCGAAAGCAACATCTCCTTTTCTTCCTAGTGGTGCTTGTCAGTGGGTGTGAGCCTGTTCCTTTGTCTTTGGCAAATGTCAGGCTCCTCCGCTGCCCCCCTCCCCCCATTGCCACCCAGCTGCCAGTTCGATTTCAGTCTTTTAGTTCTCCAGGCATTTCTCCTTTCTCTTACTAGAAACGGAATTCCAATAGAAATACCAGAAGCCACATTCTCAGTATTCCGTCAGCTTCTCTTTTTTTCCTTTCTCAGCCCTGAGAGAGGAGATGGGGCTGGGCTGCCTTGCATTTGGAACTTGATAGGCCGTGAAGTCTTTTCAGTAAAAGTGATGGCTCTTTTAGAATCCCCACTTTAGTCTTGTGATGCCCTACAACCTGTTCTTAGCACCCCCCTCTTTTGGGGGGGCACTTTAGCATCTAGATAGCACATTTTCCAACACTTTTTTCCCAAGGTCTAAGTCAGTGATGAGCTTTGGGTTAAAAATTCCAAGTGTCTAGGGCTACTTGTATGTCAGAGGTCTGGGGCACTTCGTTTTGCAATCTGAAATAAATGAAAAACTGTCACCACAAGTTTTTTGTACATTTAGCCTATTAATAAATGTAATATAGAAAATTCCAGTATTATGCTGCGGCATAATTTCAGGACTTACAAAACACACCCAGTTCACATAAGAGGTGGTGTGATCTGATACTGTGTCACTAGTTTTAACTCTCATAATGGACATTTTTAATCCCTGCAGTATGTTCCTGGGACGTTAGTGCATTAGCTTCATTTGGAGATGAGCTCAAAAGTCAGCGATTTGAGGGCTTTTGTGTTAGGCCCCTTGCCACCTACAGAGATTTCTTCTGTGATTCTTCCCTGTTTTCCAAAGAAGTGTTCTTTGCCCCTGAGTTTTGAAGCTGGGTTAGAGTTTATTTCACATTTATTTCAAAGAAGATTATCTTTTGCTTTCTTGGTAAAGAGAACTCGTTAATTTTAATAGGTGACATTATAAAACTGGTTACACTTGTTTCAGCTGGGGTTTTAGGGGAAGTAGTTCTTGTTTGTTCTTCGAAGCATTTCAGTTCTACAGATACTCTCACTATGCCTGTAATACTCTACATGGCTTCAGGTGTTGGAAACCTATGCGACATCTGTCATCTTAGACATGGCTCCCCAGTGAATGCCTCGGTGGTAATTAAGAATAAAATTGAGTAATCCTGACATGAAGTCTTGTGTCCTTCTACCATTCATGGAGCCTCTGAGGCGTGCCGAAGCAGTTTACCCAGGGTTATTGTTTCTGATTGACGGGACATGCTGTTTGGTGACGGAATGACATCGTGATGCAGAGTTAGGGCAAGGAGGTCATTCAGCATGGGGGGATTTCAGACAGCCAGAGGGATCAGAGATGTCCAAGGGGGTCCAAGCTAAAAAGGGTTTTTTGAACTATTTTCAAAGTAGTATCTGTTGGTGCAAGGCAACAAAGAATGAAAAGGAAAATAGGTAAAGATAATGGGATGGGAGTTCGTATTATAAAGTGGTGTTTTAGGGATTTATACAGTTTCCTCCACTACTATTCTGTTCTCAGGAAAAGCCTCAAGTCTACTTTCATTTTTCTTGTTTTCACTTTGGCTAGTGATGGATTTTAATTAGCCTTCATTTTCCTCCATAATGGAGAATATACTCTTACTCAGTAGTTAAAAGTGACAGTGATTTTATACTCATTCAGATGTTAAAGTACTTGTAGGCCAGGTGATAGGACGGGCGCTTGGACCCATGAATTCCTAGTTATGACTTCTTTACCTTTTGTTTTCTTCTGCTTGACATCAGAACTGCTGCTCCCAGGGTGGCTTCAGACCCTTTAGCATATTCTCATCAATCTTGCATTCAAAATGAGGTCATGACATTCTGGGAATTTGAGGATGAATATCCTGTACTTTCGTTTCTACTGAGGCGAATCCTCAGGTGGTGCTTTCTCAGGGCTGTGGCAAGGACACAGAAGAGATAAATCAGGAAGGGCCTTTTATTTATACCCATGTGCCTTTCACCTTGTCATGTCCAAATTGGATTAATTTTTTCCTTTGGTTAGTCACAGTTCTTGGAAAGAAAGATACGGAGGCCAGTGTTGTTACATCTGGTCTTGAGGGAAAATTGGAAGCAAGAGCTTGATCCCAGGACTTTCTTGAGCTTTGTAACTAGGGAGTTGTGAGGTGGTGGGCCATCCAGAAAGTAGGGTAGAACCCGATTCCCAACGCTGACATTTGCTGCAAGGGTATTCAGATTCAAGGAATGTGGAGAATTTTAGACCTGAGGGCACAGTGCTTTCAGAAATTATAATTTACTGAGAACCTATTGGTATAGACTGTGATGGTCTTCCTCCCAGGGAAGGCCACCAGGTGAAGGAGGGTGAAGAGTGGATGTGAGCTGGGAGGGTCAGTGAAATATTTGGCACCAGTCTACCAAGATAGGATATTCTTTGTACCCCTTAAGCTGTATGATCTCTGAGAAAGACCCTTTATATCTTGCGTTGTCCCACTCTCTCTCCCATGTTGTATTGTTTGTATGTTAATTTTACTGAACTATTTTGAACTGGAACTACTGTGACTATAAACACCCCGTCATGTAATGGCTTCTCAATGAATACTTACTAACTGAATGAATAATAAGTTAATGAATAAGTAGAAGAGGAGATACTTGTCATGTCTTAAGACTAATCTAAATTTAATTTTGGTTGTAAGTTTTGACATCAGAGGAAAGGCAGCTAGCTGGGGAAATGAATCTTTCCAAATACTTCATGGCAGTTACAGTTTGTCTTCTTGAAGGGTTGGATATAAGGCAGGTCTTAATTTATTCTGATGCAGCACTGTTCAGTAGAACTTTCTGCAGTGGTGGAAATGTGCTGTATCTACATTTCCAGTATGGTAACCACTGATCCCATGTAGCTTTTGGTCCCTTGAAATGTCGTGAGACTAAGAAACCGAATTCATTTCATTTTAGTTAATCTAAATACAAATTTAAGAAGCCATAGTGGACGAGTGGCTATTACACTGGAAAGCACAGTTTTGAAGGGAAGAATTTACAAATATTTTCATTCAGCCATTTTGTAAAGCATTGAAATAATTTTATATATTAATATTAATTTTATTAATTTATCACGGAATAAATAGTATTTCTATTAATATTAATAAATATTAATATTTGTATTAATATTAACATTTATTAATATGAATAAATCAAATGCAATACCATGGGGCTGTGAATCTAAGCAGTGCTGTGCATCTTCTGTAAAATTAATCCTTGTGTAGATTAAAAAAAAAAAAAAAGAACTTGAAATGCTTTTGGATTTTCTGTACTGTGAAGATGCCTGTTCTGAATTCCTACTTTTTATTGTATGCCTAGAATCTGTGCTACCTCCAGAGAGGGTGCTTATTTAGATATGAGCCTCAGCACATTCTTGTATAGCTGGTCAAAGGTTTTTGTCATAGTGCACTCAAAAAATGCTGGTAAAGGCAATTACAAATGTTTATTTTCCATGTGGCAGATTTTAATGATTGCCAGATATGGGGAGTTTGTGACCAGATGTGTGAAGACCGAATTGGCCATCACCAGTGCCACTGTGCAGAAGGGTATGTCTTGGAGCATCAACGGCATTGCAAAGCTAATACTTCCTGTAAGTAAATTCAGGACACTTGCCATACCACTGAACAGGAAACTTAAATGATGAATATCCTCCTTCCATAACAGATGACAAAAGAAATATTGGCATTTATGTGGATAGTAGGGTTTTATCATCACAGATTAGGAGTGGACCCTGCTGCCAGAAGAAAGGGTCCACATTAATTTTGTATTTTGATTATTAGGACCAATTTATGGATTAATCATGACCCATTTGTCATTTTTTTTAAAAAAAATATTGTTGCTTGTTCACTTTGTTTCTGAGCTTTTGTGTCAGCTGCCACATTTAATTGTGGAATATATTTCTTTTGCCGATCTTAGATGACTTGGACATTTACATTTTAATTAAATTACCACAAACATGGGTGACAAGTATCTATAGAAATAATTTTGGCATTGTTTATGAAAAATTTAGGATTGATTCAAAATAGACCTCTGAAATTTGGGTTGGAATTTTGAGGAATGCCTTCATTCTGGGTGTTTTGTTGGAAATAGTCTAAATACTGTAGTACCAGAAAGTCATGGGGAAAATCTGTTAAAAACTGATACTCCCCTCCCCACCCCCTTATTTTGTCATACATTTCTGGATAAGATGATCTTTGTTCCTTTTTTCCAGTTTTTTTTCCCTTTTTTTTCTTCTTCCTTTTTTCCTCACACATGATCTTGAAGTTCCTTTGGTGGCCTTCTGAAATTTATCTGCTCATAGAATTGATGAATGGCCCATTTCCAGGTTATTTTTGTGTTGAAATACCTGATTTACTGTCTATTAACTTTTTGGTACAAGTGATTTTTAACAAGTAAATGTATTTACTTTTGAAAGGATAATAAATTCAAATGTTCAAAAATTATAAATTATAAAAATGTCTTTCTCCATCTCTGTTCCTCTCTGACCAGTTGTCTCTACTTCCCCTCTCCCATGATTAACCATTGTTTATTTTAATTCTAGAGACTGTTACATTCATAAATAAGAATGTACAAATACAGGTATCTAAGTCTATTTTTTGTTTTTGTTTTAAACAGTTTCTTTTTTCCCCCCAAGTTTTTCATTTAATTTTCAGTTAGTTAACATACAGTGTAATATTAGTTTTAGGAGTCTAATTCTGTTTTTCGGATTATGGGAGTATACTACACATGCAGTTCTGTATTTTGCTATCAGTGTGTATCCACATAGAGACCTCTTCCTCATTCTTTTTTTTTTCCTGGTGGCATAAAATTCCTTTTTTTTTTGATGTACATTATTTATTTAACTAGTCCCCTACTGATGGGCTTTTGTATCATTTTATTTTTATCCTTTGCTATTGCAAATAAGACTGCAATGAAAACCTTGATATTCCTGCATCATTTTACATGCTTGTGAGTATGTAGGTAAAGCTTATTTGGATCCATCATTGCCATATTTTCACACAGTGATTTTCCCAGAAATCCATAAAATACGTTCTGTGCTTTATACAGTCTGAAGTTCCTGGGTTAGATGCCCATATCATAGAGGATTTTTGAAAATACCTGATGTATTCCTCTTTGTGTCACTGAAAGTATGTTGGACTAGCAGCCAGAGCACTTGAGTTCTTGGTAGACTGTTCAAACTTAACTGTGATTCTGGACACTTCATCAAGCATCTTCGTGCCTCTCTGTGCCCATCTGTAAAATGGGTAGAATGACATCTATATGCCTGCCTCAGAAATTCATTTTAAAATCAAGTAAGATAACATAGAAGAAGCATTTGAAAAGGCAGGAATGTATCCGTTCTAAGTTTGCCTGAAAGGGTGATACGCGTACGTTTGTTCTCTTGAAGGAGTGATAATGCCTTCCTTCTTCACATTTAGCTGAGCAGGCCTCCGTTATCTTCTCCAATGGTCGGGATTTGCTAGTTGGTGATATTCATGGAAGGACCTTTTCGATGCTGGTGCAGTCTCAAAATCACGGAGTGGCTGTGGGTGTGGATTTTCACTATCATCTACACAGAGTCTTTTGGACTGACACTGTGCAAAATAAGGTAATTAGAAATTTCAGGAGTATAGCTTGGGAGCTGATAGAACCCCAAGAACAAAGTGTTGATAGCTTTTCATTTTTGGGGGGAGTGGAAAGGAAAGTTCTTTTGTTTTCTAACAAAAAAGGCCCTTGAGATATTTTATGTTAATCAGCACCTTTTCCATGCTATACTGTTACATGTGACCTATTAAACAAAGCAGTCTCTTATATGGATTAGTCTTGAGCAACTTTTAATTTTATTCGAAATGGAGTCCAAAAGCCTAATTAAAAGAAAGAGTAGACATTCTTTCAAAACTGGATAGACATTTGGTAGTAATTTTTGAAACTTGATCATTTAAAATGTAAAAAGTGCTCTGCTTCCTTGGATGATAAAAATCAGATTTTACCTGCATCTTCTAAATGGAACTGTAATTGAAGATTGGGTAACAAATATTGATGGCATTTTGTTTAACAGCCATGTTTCAATACGCTGTCTTATTTGGAAAGTATGATAGATTTAATTGCAACTTGGAGTGATGCAACAGAGATTTTTAAAACATAAATTTTAGAGAACTGTAAAGGGTTATGACATTTTATTTCTTCCTCTTACATTTCCTTGTACTGTTAATAAAATTTTAATTCAAATAAGTGGTAACTTGCATAGAATTTATAAAAGTTGCAAATTTGGATTATTAACAATTCTGACTTGATTACAGCTAAAAATCAAACCATCATCACTTCCTCCACAAAAAAATCCATTTTCTTTAATTAAACTTTCAATAGCTACCAAGAATTAGAAATGCAATATTAACAAAATCCAACCTTTTTTTTTTTAAAGATTTTATTTTATTTATTTGACAGAGAGAGATCACAAGTAGGCAGAGAGGCAGGCAGAGAGAGAGAGAGGAGGAAGCAGGCTCCCTGCCGAGCAGAGAGCCCGATGTGGGACTCGATCCCAGGACCCTGAGATCATGACCCGAGCCGAAGGCAGTGGCTTAACCCACTGAGACACCCAGGCGCCCCAAATCCAACCTTTTATAGTTGCCTTGCATATTACTTTTAAAGAAACTCTTTTGGGGCACCCGGGTGGCTCAGTGGGTTAAAGCCTCTGCCTTCGGCCCAGGTCATGATCCCAGGGTCCTGGGATCAAGCCCCGCATCGGGCTTTCCACTTGGCTGGGAGCCTACTTCCCTTCTTCTCTCTCCGCCTGTCTCTCTGCCTACTTGTGATCTCTGTCAAATAAATAAGTAAAATCTTTTGGGGTGCCTTTGGCTCAGGTCATGATCCCGGGGTCCTGGGATTGAGGCCTGCATCAGGCCTCTGCTCAGCGGGGAGTCTGCTTCCTCCCTCCCTCTCTGTCTGCCTCTCTGCCTACTTGTAATCTCTGTCAAATAAATATATAAAATCTTAAAAAAAAAAATTAAACTCTTTATCCCCCCCAGTAGCCCAGAATGTAAAATAGTTTTATTTATTTATTTATTTAGTCTAGATGACTGATTCGTACAACATAAATAGCTGTACTGAATGAATATAGGAAAACAATGCCAAAGTTAATGTTTAAGAAGTGTAATTTTGGGTTTTCTTTCAGGTTTTTTCAGTTAACTTTGATGGCTTAGACATCCAAGAAGTTCTTTCTGTTGATGATCCAGAGAATCTAGCTGTGGACTGGATTAATAATAAACTTTACTTGGTAGAGACCAAGGTCAGCCGCATAGATATGGCCAATTTGGATGGAAGCCATCGGATTGTCCTTATAACTGGAAACTTGGGGCATCCTAGGGGAATTGCTGTGGACCCAACTGTTGGGTAAGTGATGTGAAAACATACTGATTTTAGTATATTTGAAGCTTTGTCTCTTCCTATAGGTAAAACATCCATTGGATTAATTAAAGGTTGGTTCTGATTTCTTGTAGGGTCTGTACTCTCAAACCCATGATTATTTTATATCTCCATTCATAAAAGCTTTCAGTGAGTACATCTATTGGTGTACTAAGCATACATGATTTTTTGGGGTATGGATTTTATTTTTGGTGTTTGCCACATTTGCCTGGCCAGGAGACTGGACTCTGTGTTCTGACTCAACCTAGTCATATGGTTACAATTAAATGTTACTTTTGATTCACCATTATCAAGATGATCATTCTACCATGATTTAGCTGCATTTTTTTTTTTAAAGAGGGGAAAGAAGATGGGAGCTATCCCTTTTATCACTTCCTGTTACAAACTGGGATTGAGATGACAGTGAGAATACCTCATTACCTCAGTGTGAATCACCACATCAGAATTGATAATGGTCAGTCATCTCCAGGTGTAAATTCAGATTTTCCTAATGTCCACATTTGAGTGCAGTTACAGGAGACTTAGTTCTTTCCTAGATTTTCAAAGTTGGTTCTTAGAGTGTTTATGTGAACTTCAGGCTACTGAAGGGTTGGTGAATGGTGCTTATTCATTTCACCTTCATGATATCTTGCTGTCTTTCCTTGAAAATAATGGATATGTTCTCTAGACTATGTCTTACAATGGGGAATTAAGGAGGGAAATGATTTGATAGCTTATTTTAAAATTCATTTGTAAAATTTCCTGGATATAAAAAAGAGAATGAATGGCAGAGCCAGGGGTCAGGGGAGAAAGTTAAGAAGATGGATATGAATTTTGAGGTTGCTCTATTAGTGCAAAAAATTTTAATAGTTGCTACTTGGAGTTGTTGACTCTCCTGATTGGCCCTCATAGTTTCTGATTTTTTTCTTTGCTGTTCTATACTGCCATGTTCTCTAATCAGCTAGAGGAAATTTCCATTGATCCAAACATGCAACCTAAAAAGCAACATTTTCCAGATAAACTTGTAAAATAACTGACTTTCATCATTTGTTTGTCTTTTTTGTAGTTATTTATTTTTCTCAGATTGGGGGAGCCTTTCTGGGGAACCTAGGTTGGAAAGGGCTTTCATGGATGGCACCAACCGTAAAGACTTGGTAAAAACAAAACTGGGATGGCCTGCTGGGATAACTCTGGATATGGTATCAAAGCGTGTTTACTGGGTTGACTCCCGTTTTGATTACATTGAGACTGTAACCTATGATGGAATTCAAAGGTAAGAAGTACTTTTTAATATTAAGCTTTATAAGTTTGGGGGAAAGTACATAAAATTTATGGAGAGGGACACAGAGGGACCAGAATTAAAATACTGCTTTGTTGATTGACATTACATCTTGAATGACTTTCGTGTTGACATTTGTGTTAAGTGACATTTTTTAGGGGGGTTGTTGTTAACTTTCTTCAGGTCCATAATAGCATTCATTAAATATTACCTAGAGCATTTGTTCTTTGATTTCTTCTCCCCAACTTCTCCCCAACTCCCAGATAAAGCACGTTCTTTTCATTAACTCCTGAGTCCATTTATTTCTCTGGGTCCCTTATGGTTTATCTCCAAAGATCGCTTTATCTTTTAGCTTACTAATTTTCTCCCAGTGAATAAATGTTTTATTATTATTATTATTATTTTTAAAAGACTTTATATGTTTATTTGGCAGACAGAGATTACAAGTAGGCAGAGAGTCAGGCAGAGAGAGAGGTGGAAGCAGGCTCCCCGCTGAGCAGAGAGCCCAATGTGGGGCTTGATCCCAGGGCCCTGAGACCATGACCTGAGCTAAAGACAGAAGTTTAACCCACTGAGCCACCCAGCTGCCCCAATAAGTTTTATTATTTATTTAACATTAGCTGGTGGGAATTAATCGGTCTTTACGTATTTACAGTTTCAAAGAGAGGAGTACCTGGGTGGCTCTATTTTGTAAGGATGGTATCACAGCCTGCCACTGGATTTCATATTCTTAGAACAATTTCTACTTGGTTAAATGAAGTAATTGGGTATTAAGACTACCACTTCTCATCATTCAAACTGGTTCCCATAATGAGACTGTGAAAAAATTTATTGAGAAAATACCAACCCAATAAGTCATACAAAAACAATGAGAAATTTCCTAATTTTTTTTCTCTTCCACAGATATTTTACATTATTTTAGATAGTATAAATGTTCTTATTCTAAGGTTAAAGTAAAACATAGAAACCTAACAGTCAACGGAATTTTAGAAATATTTGAGCACTTTGCTGGTGTGAAGAAACATCAAAGAGCTATTAAAGCTCATGAGTACAGCTGAAATCATAAAGTCACTGCCTATTGGCTTTGCCAGCAGGTGGCATTCAGGGTTCTGGAATTTGCTAACTGAAAAGGAGAAACCATTCTCTAATCTTAATGTACCATGTCATTATTAAGTGTTTTAAAGTGTGGGCTAACTTAGGTTTCTCCCCCCCACTCCCCATGTTTTTGATGTGTTTCCCAGCCTTAGTATCTTCAGTTCTGTTCTTAGAGGCCTGTTGTGCTTTTTAGTTTTCAGAGGTGTTCAGATTTTTCTTTAGGGTCTTTGTTTTTGCAAAGAGGAAAAAAAGAGTTTTCTTCTGCCAAAGCAGCATTGTTCACCCGTACCTCCACTGGAAGTAGGATGCATGGACGGTTTTACCAAGCACAGGGGAGCAGTGGTAGCAGTATTTTTCAGTTTCCCAAAGTGACATCAGGAATAGGTCTGTGTGTTTGCTCTGGGTTCAACTCTTCTGCTCACTCTCCTGCTTCCTTGATGCTAAGAAATGGTTAATGGTACAGTGTGAGATATGTTGAAGTTACCTGCTACGACATTTACATTCCCTTGTTACCCTCTTTCATCTGTGGATTACAAAATGATATTTCACAGCTTAGCCATTGCTCGCTCGCTCTTTCTTTCTTTCTTTCTTTCTTTCTTTCTTTCTTTCTTTCTTTCTTTCTTT